>NC_073693.1:37035157-37060157 GCF_029784155.1 Uranotaenia lowii
AGTGGAATTTAGTGGACTCTGGAGATTACTTTGAAAATTTCTTGAGGGTAACCTGAAAAGTTTCTGAAGAAAATTTACCCCTTCATTTCATGGTTTTTCTTTTTTCCTTTAAAATCACATTTTACAGTTGGAAATGATGAGTCCATCAAGAAAAAAAAATTAAAATTAAATACGATTTTTCACTTTTTTTCATACATTAATTGTTGCAAATTTGTAACTTTATGAAAGGAAGGGCTAAAGAATTATGTGAAGACTCTGAACAGTTCTGAGGGAACACTAAAGAGTTTTTGGAAGATCTCTGGGAAGCTCATGAAGGAACTTTGAAAATTCCTAAGAGTACTCTGGAAAGAACTTAAAGAGACACGGATATGTTCTTGAGAGGGCTCTAGGGAGTTTTGAGGGGACTGTTAACCCTTCTTTCCCAAAAGATGCAAATATGCAACAATTTTGATTGTTGATAAAAATTAATAAAGCGTATTTCTTTTGATTTTTTTCCTATTATTTCCAAAGCTGTTTGGGTCAATATGATCCGAAACGAACATAAAGATCATCTTAACCTTCATTCCAATGTACCGAAGATCTGAGATTTTGAGAGACCAAGTATGTTCTATCGAAACGATAATCAAACTAACGAAAGAAAACTAAAATTCAAGTCTAAAAATCAGTTCATCGCAAAATGAGGTACCAAAGCCCGAAGCCAAAACTGGACATAATTTTTTTAAGTAAGATTTTTTCCTACCGAAAAATCCGGGATAGTGGTCAAAATTTTCACCGGACCCCAAGATACATCGTCAGGTTTTTTATTGACAATTCCAAAGGTCAAATAAACGCTGTAATACAGCAAAGCTGTTAAAAATTAAAAAGAGTTATAATATAAAACTGTTTTCCAAGTTTCCTCATTCGGAACAAACTAAAGATAGCCTGGTAAAACGTATCTACTTAATTTTTAAATATTAGGAAACTAGAATAAAATACCTATACCGGCCCCGTGAAAAGGACCCGTCCATGAGGGGAGAGGGGTTTATAAATTCAAATTTAGCTAAGTTTAAAATAATAACAATACCAAAAAAATACAATTAAAATGAAAATGGATTTCTTACATCGTTTTATTACTCATAATTATCACACAAATTTACTAATAAAATGTTTCAAACTTCCAAACAAATCACAATCAGAGTTTCAAATATATGATATTTTCGTCATTGATATTTTTTCAAAATGATGTTTCTTCAAATGATGTTTGCTTCAAAGTAATTTTCAAGGAGTCTAATTTTAAAATTGGAAATAAATATTCCTCCCAAAAATTCAGTTTTGAAAAACTTAGACAAACTTATCCTAAATATTCCTCAAAATTTAAACAGTTTGACTTCACAATTCGGTAAATTTATTTTAAAACTGAAAAAATTGAACTATAAAAATCAGTGAATTCTTTTGAAAAAAAAGTATGAAGATTAAAAAGACAAGATTTTTTTCATTTAACCCTGCGTTTCCTAAAGTAACAAATGTACTTGATGTGTAAATAATTTCCAACTGTTTAAAATAAGTTTTAAGGGAAAATAAAAATTCATGAAATGAAAGGTACCATTATCATTATAAAATTTGAACTATCACATTTAGTTTTGGTGATATAGAGTTTAAAAATGTGTCAGTTTCAAGTGAAATCAATCATTGATAACTGATAAACTATCAAACCTACGTTCAAGAAAAAATCTGATTCTGATTTTGTCATAATATGTTTTACTTTATTAGATCGTGCATCATATTCTTCAAAATATTATTCCTAAATTGAATAAAGTATAATTACTTCATCCAATTCAGGAACAGTTTTTTGATGATGATGATGATGATAATAATGATACATGATTCAAAAAAAGTAAAAATCAACATTTTTTTTTAAATTTGGAAAATATGATTAGGTACAAGCATTTTTGACATCACTGCAGAAAGTTAATAAACAAAATGATTTAATTTAACCAATTTGTTGAAACCTGCTAAAATGATTAGATTTTTTATTTTAAAATAGCTAAAATTTCAATTTGATTTAAAACTTCGTTAAAAAATCGTTAAATGATGAAAAGTAAACAAATCGAAAACTTCTATTACTTTTTCGCAGAACTCAAAATAACTTAAGTCTAGAGAAAAAATGATAACTGATCCAAAACTTTTACTTTGAAATGTTGTGTTTTTGTTTTAAAGTTTTGTCAAAAATGTGCAAATTTTTCTTAAAATTTTTTACAAATTTTCTAAAGTGATTTAAATAACAAAAGCTGATAGAAAAAATGCATAATTAGGTTCAGGCCACCCAAATTAGTAGAAATTACGTTTTAAATTTAATGCACCTAGGAAAAATGTAAACTGTGTGGCATTGGGTAATTTATCGACATCTTTATAAATGTGGTTCTAAGCATTGAGAAGAACTAGGAAAAAAAATTAATCAAGGTTGAAATTTATTTTTTGAAGAATATATCATAACAGCATCACATTTTTAATGACATAAACGATTTTTATTAAACTAAAATTTTTAGTTATAAAATAGAATCAATATTTGTTTTGTTAATTCTGTGGACCATCGTGAAAAAAATCACCTTTAACAAGGTGTTCAACAATTCGATGTATAAAATTAGTGTTCGTTGAATTAATTTTGGAGTTAAATTTATTCGTTTCAAACTCTCTTCTTGTTTAGTTACACCACTTAATAATAACCAATCCTAAGACGATTTAGGGTTTTTTTTTATGTCAAGTTAAGAGTTTCAATAAAAAAGGTAAATTGAATTGCAAATTGAAATTTACAATTAGATATTCGTTTTAAATTCGTGAACGTCATATAGTGTCATAAAATGAAATGTTTCAAACCTAGGGTGATTTAAGACTGAATTTCGCCGGAGTCGAGCCAAATTTCTGACTTTCATGTTAACACTAATTTTTAAACATTTTTTAAGATCAAGATACTACGATGCAGGGCCGTAGGAAGAACCGACTAATGGGGGGGGGGGGGGGGGGTTTGGTGACTGATTTTTACCTTTGATTTTTTCCCAACAATTCACGAATACAAAAAAAAAATTGAAACAAATTTTGTTTGTATCTACATATATGATTATTAATTTTTAAGTACTCATTAATAGTTTTCGTATTAAATCGTAACTTTAGAAAAATGGTCCTTAGCCTAAAAGGTGAGCTAAATTTTTATAATGAAACCCATTGAAACAAAATATGCAATTTGCTTTCAACGATGGTTAAATTTTTGGAACTAGTTTAAGGGTCTGGTAGATTAAATTTATTTGATTTGAGCATAAAGTAAGTTCTTTTAGGGAAGCTTTCAATTTCTTCAAAAAAAAACTTATTCTTTACTCAAATCAACAAGCCCAATCTTCCAAACTTTTTTGCACGTTCTAACCTTTGATGAAAATAAATAAAATATTCTCAAGAGACTATAAGATATAAAAAAATTCGGATCCAATTTGCTTGATGTAAACTTGAACTAAAATTATAATTTTAATTTGGCTTTTAGGAAAACTGCAATATTAATAATGTTAAACAACACACCGAGAAAATATAGGAATTTTTATAGATATTTTAGGTGAAGATCAGCAAATATTTTTCATGAAAAATCAAATCCATAATGGAAATCGTGTGGTTAATTTTGTTAAAATATTATTTAGGATATTTTGCATAAAACAAAACTCAGAAAATAAACTCAAACTCTACTTTATATTGATGATCTTTTTCGATTGATTTTTCTTGGTGATCATTCGTTAAAAAAGGAAGGAAAAGGATTATTAGCAATTGCGGTGATCAAAATAAAAAAAAAACTTTATATTTGTGTTTTTTTGATGATTAAAAAACTCTTTCACAAGCTCAATCTTTTTCTGAATTTTAAAACTGAATTCTGAGCCTGATTTCAAAAATTGAGCTTTGAATATGTTTCCGAATTTGTATACGATTTCTGAAATGTACAAAAAAAAGTTTTCCGAATCTTAATTCCAGATCAGAATTTTATGAGCCGAGTTTTAGAGTACTTATTCATGAATATTTTATTTCAATTCTGTAGTGCTGGTTTAATCTTAATTCATTATTTCAATTATTTATTTTTTTATCTTTTTTGTGAATTTAAATAAGAATTTGAATTTCACATGATGAATTTGGATCTAAGTTTTCTATTGTGGATCGCCACTTTAGAGCTTTAAATGTTTAAATTTTTTGTTAGAAAATAGTTTTAAAACTTTTAATTTGAATATAAAATAAAATTCTTCTTTTTTCATATTTGGAAAACTATTGAAAATGCAAACGATTTTCAAAAAACATGGTTCTAGTTTGATATAAAATGCAAAACCGAATTTGAAACAGGATTTCAAAACAGCTTTTTATTCCTTATTTCTTATGATTATTCGAACTGAAAATCAAGAATACTAAACTTGATACAGAATCAGAAATACAAAAATATGTAGAAATTCAATTTTGGTGATGGGAATATGGAACCAGAACCTTCAAATTGGGTTTAATTCAAAATTTAATATTCAGATCTAAATTTCTATAATAAAGTTGCAGATTGCCCGGTTTAATCAGATTTGCCTGGATAAATAATACGGTGCCCAGATTTCATTGGAAAAGCCCGAATTTATTATCATTCGCATTCTTAAATCAAATTTAAAAAAAAATGTGTTTTAAATATTTTCTATTTATGCGTCCAAAACTTTTGGAGCAAGTTTAAAAAAGATTCATGAAAGGTTTTTTAAAAGTTTTTTTTTCTTGATTTTTGATGAGTAATTCCTAGGTTTTGACAAAAAATTTCCGGATATTGCTCGGATTTTGGTCGACAATTTTGAAATCCAATAGCCGGATTTTGCAATGTTTTTAAACAAAACAGTCCGGATTTTCTGGCCCGGATACGTGATGATAAAATTGTGGCAACTTTATTTTATGAAGGAATGAGAAAATTTTGAGAAACTGAAGCTGAATTTTTAACTTGGGATTGGTTTTTGAAGTTTTGGCATTAGGTTTTAGTCTAGATTGTTACTCTTGAATAACATAGCGCTATTATTTGATTGTGAATTTAAAATTTTGAGTGTAGAGTATAATACTTCACTTGCTATTTTGGACCCTCATGAGGGGGGTTTAACCCCCAAAACCCCCCCCCCCCCCCCCCCCGTTCCTACGGCCATGCTACGATGATTTAACTTTTAACTTGGAAAAATCTTCAAGAGGAGGTGAGGTTAAATCTTTAAACCGCCCGTTCACACGGTCTTGACCTATACATAGAATCTAATAAATATTTATCATCAAAATTGGTCAACATTTGCGGCAAGGAGAACGCCAAGAAACAACAGGTGAAATTTTCCTGAAACCTATATTTTGCGAACAGCTTTGGAGAGTTTGAATAACTTTTAAAGAAAAAAAAACATGAGATCAAGATTCTAAAACTAACAGTGTGGATTGAAAAAACATGTGAATTTAAATAAGAAAGAAACAACTGCAACACTAGTGCCACAAAAAACTTACAAAATGGAGGAGTTTAAATCAATATGAATCGACTTGAGTTTCATGAAATGAGGGCTTTTTATGCTTATCAGTTTTGGAGTAGTATGTTGTTCTATAAATGCGTTATTTAGACAATTATAATTTTTCAGAAGTTATCATTTTTCTTTAAACAACATATGATTTAAAAAATGTAACTTTTGCGATGGTTGATTTTCTTGTGTACAAAAAAGAATGAGAAAATTTCTATTCACTATCTGAACCTGTGTACTTTTTTACACTTTATATGAATAAATAAATTGTTAGAAAATTATTCGATATCTTTCCAATGAAAGCATTCACATAATATTGTTATTGCAATACAAAAAAGATTGAATTCTCTTGAAAGATTTTTTTTAAAACTTGATCTGATATTGTTTTTCTATAATTGGTTGAAATTTGATTTTTAAACTCGTTTTTATTGGATCGTCTCCGATGCACTGTGGAGAGGGTCTACGAACTGCCGAAACATCATTTTTCGTAATCAAATAACATATTGCTTGATAAGCTTTCGTGATATACATACTTCCCTTCTACCCGTTTCTCCTCTGAAAGAAGGAGAAATCTTTTTTTTTGTCTTTATTTAAGAGGTTTTCAGCCACAGGCTGGTTCACCTCTGAAGGAGAAGTCTTGATTTTTAAAGACCTTTCATGTAAAATTTGGTTTCTGTTACTTGAAAAGTTTTTAAAACTTTGCGATAAAACCTTCCCCAATTCTGGTATAATACTGTATGGAATCTCTCCTTTAAAAAAATAGAAACATTAGAAACATCGAATATTTTTTTCTTTCAAATTTGGTTCCATTTGATGGATAAGTTCTCAAGTTATACACATATTATGCGGAACTCATTTTCCCCTCTTTTTTCTCCCACTGAAAAGTTAAAAGGGGAAAAGGGGAAAGTTAACCATAGAATTATTTCCCGTACTTATAATCTCCCCTGAGAAATTTGGTTAAAATTATTTGATGAGCTCTTGAATTTTTCAAAACAAACCTATGGCTTCTCTTTTTTTTCTATCCCGTGAGTGGAACCAAATCATCTTAGAAATAATACTCGTTACAATTTGTTTCCATTTGCTAGATTAGCTCTCGAGTTAATAAAAAAATTAAGGGAGCTTCCTTTCCCCCTTCTTATCAAATCAGAAGCCTTAAACAATCATCGGAAAAATCAACTCAAAGACCCTCTGCTTTTTGATTGATTCTCGAGTGATCCAAAACTATTGTATGAAAACCTCCCTCCTTCTTCCCCTCTTCCCCTTTCCATCGTTGGCGAGGGGATAATGTGTGAGAGTAAGTGTTTTTATTTATATCGTAGTAGGCTGTGACTAATTTTTGATACCTTCCAATTATGGAGAATAGTCTAACACAGGGATGAGCAAATCGCGGCCCGCGGGCCGCATGCGGCCCTCGAGACATGTTTGTGCGGCCCGCGAAGCTTATCTGAAATTAAAATTTATTAATCGATTTTTTTCTACGATAGATTGTTAAAATAGCAGTCCCTCCTAATCCAAAAAAGAATATTGCAATAACTTGATATGCACATCAAATGTTTCCAGTTGAATTTGAACCATTTTCATCCAGATTGTTGACTTTTTTGTAAGCTTTAAGCTATTTATTGTGTTCTATTCATTGATGCATTTTTGGTGCTTATGGCGCTGATACGGCGTGTGGAAATTTGAAAATTGATCAGTTTTGAGTAATATCAATCATTCATAACTGATAAACCAATAAAACTACATAAAACCAAAAGCTGTTTTTCAACAACTTTGTTGAGGGGTGTGAAATGATTTGACTGACGGTTTTAAAAATATCAAAGATTCAATTTAGTTTAATATTTCGTCAAAAATCCAGTTTTTTGCAGGTTTGGGAAAAAAAATTCATAACTCAAATTCCAAAATAACTAACGGTGTTTAAGATATTTTACCATTGGTCGATGAGTACTTATATTTAACAATTTGTTCAAATAAGTACTGAAATAGAATAACTAATTTTTGCCTATTTTAAAAAGTTATCTCGAAAACTAGAGCTGACAAAATCTAACTGATATTTGGATCAACGCCTTTTCATAAGTCAAAATCAGATTTTAGATACCTTGCACCGTAAAAAAGTGTGAATTTTGTTGTCTTGTGTTATGTGTGGTACTATTCTCAGAAATTTCACAGGAAATCGTGCCAAACATTGATTGCATTGAGTCATTTTACTTAAAAATTAGCAATCCACGTTACCCAAGTCGTTAGAGTTCCATGAACCAGCCTTAGAAAGCCTTTCCCAGAGATATGTAAATTAAATTAATAACATTCATGAAATCAGAAAAATTTCTAGATTAAATAATGTAAACTGTAACATTGGCAAATCTGCGTGATATTATAAATTTTGTATGCTATCGAACCGTTTATAGAAAAAAAAAACAAAGAGGCTTGACGACAAAGTTTAAATAAATTGTGAAAAAACTTTTCGAAAATGGGCGTGACGTGATGAGGAAAAATACCATCGCATCGGTTCGTACAAAAAAAAGTTTTTTTCAAGAAAACGGTTCAATTTTTTTGTTTTTAATAAATAAGAGGTAAGCAAAAAATGTTTCCTCTTTGTGAAAAAAAAAAACGATATTCGCTAAATATTTTAAATCAATGAGAACATTTCTTTTATTGAAAAATTATCGAGATTTAGTGATGAACCTATTCAATTTCGGCTGGTTTAATCACCTTAAATTTACAAAAAAGTTTATGCAAGTACGTGAATTCGTTATTTAAACCTTTTTCAGTTTTGTTTTTGTCAAGAAAAATTTCGCTTTAAAAAATAACGTAGTTCTGCAAACCATTATAAACCAAATTTTATTTCAATGCGGCCCGCCGAAAGAAATTCAAATTAAATGTGGCCCGTCGCTTCAGAAGGTTGCTCACCCCTGGTCTAACAAGTAAATGCCTGAAGACATCTAACAGCTTAAATGAAAGACATATGCATTAGAAAAAAAGTTCTTTCTCAGGTCGTTATGGACCAATATGCAGTGGAAGGACATATAGGTCTGAAACATCGTAGAAACTTGATTTGTAGCCTTACCTTACCTTAGCTTTCACCTTACTATGTGAAATTTAGATTAATTCGCATTTAGTTATCAAATAATGCATCAAATTGTAAGAAAAAACTACACGCCCCCCCCCCCCCCCCATTGTATCGTCCCAGTCGAAGAGGATGGAGTCCCAAATAATCATAAAAACATTTCTCGTACCCAAATAACCACCCATGTTAATTTGATTCCATTTGCTTGATTAGTTCGAGAACTTTTGCAAAAAATTGTATGTAAGGCCCCTCCTTCTTTTCTATTTCTACACAGGAAGGAAATAGGAGTGGTTGCAGTGGATTTGCTCATACAGAAAAATGAAGGGAGCAGTCTCAAACCATCTTTAAAATATTCCGCATGCCAAATTTGTTTCCTTTTGCTTGACTAGTTCTCGAATTGTGAGAAAAATACCACTCTTAATATCTCAGCTGTGTGTTCAGATAAAAATCTCAATCCAACTGTCATCGTCGTCGCTTTGTGTAAGCATGTTTTTCAATATATTGATGACTTATTTAACGCATCATATACTTCTTTTATTCAACTAACAACAAAATATACTTACAGAATTTAACAAACACCCAAAAATTGCATCGGTGGGAAATCTAAAGTTCATAACAAAAATATGCTCAAATGCTAATTATCTTAGTTTTCCTTCAGATGGAAAATGATTTTTTCATGAATTATCAAAAAGTCATTCAAATGCAACCATTGCTTTTATCTTTTTTATTTTATCTTTAATAAAATAGAAGTTATGAAGCAAAGAAAAAAATGACCACGATACCCCACTCTCTTTGTAGTTTCTCAAGGTTGAAATCCACCCAAAATCATTGCAAATTTTTGTAAAATATTAAATGAAAATCGAAAAATATAGCCATCACATACATGTCGAAGGAAGTGTTCAGTGAGTAGTCACTAGTTAAGGCTATGATCATTTTGAATACGGGCAGTTACAATCGTGTGTATTTTAAAAACTACTCTTTAATCAAAAACTTTCTATGTAGGAAATGAAACTGTTAATATGATATTTAATGTAAAAATATTAAAAAATATATCGTTGATTACAAGAAATTCTCTTACTTAATCATAAAATTTCTTTTTTATCTTTGCACAATTTTCAGTCATGTATTGATTTATTTTTTACCACCAAAGGAAATCTTTTGCAATATCACGTTATTTAACACAAATTGTCCTGAAAAAACCAACTTTTTACCATAGTTGAGATCAAGGGTTCCTTTCCGATGCTTAGTTGGAACTTCGTGAGCATCCTGGAGTGACTTCTTATACTTTTTCCCCATTTGGGCAAAAAAATAAAAATCAGAAAAATCAACAGTTCATGAGTTTTTAAGTCGACAATGAACAATTTCCGAGGTGGTTGTGCAAAATTACTTTTATCATGTCTTTTTGCATAGTCAATATCTCAAACTCACGTTAACTTAAAAATCTTTAAAAATAGGCAAGATAGTCCTTTTCATAAGTCACAAAACGCTGCTTAAGTTTCGCATATCCGGGCTCTAGTAACCAAGCTATCACCGAAATGAAGTACCCGGATACTAAATGATCATAGCTTTGGTAACTTTTTTAGCAAATTAAATAAAAGTACACTCTGAGGGCTTTAAAGTTTAAATATTCAAAATTTAAAATTTAATTTAAAACCATCATCACAGTAACGCCTATTTTGTTCATCAGTAATCAATCTCAATTTAGCCTGTGAAAATTTGCCACACTTCATTAAAGTAAACTGAGGCCTTGATCGTCCGCTCTCAAATGATATTTAATTTAAGATAAAAATCAAGTACATTCATTTACATTTCCATTTGCCTAGCGTGCGTATACAGAGGGGATTTTTATGCTTATAGCTTGGAGCTGTTAAGTTGTGTAATAAATGAATCTTACGAGCTAGACAAAAGGTAAACAATAGCTTTTCTAATTTACCTGATCCTCGTTGACAAGATATCTTAAAAATGTATCACGAACAGATTGAATTGTTTAGCAATTAATTGGACAGTTTCAGCGTTTTCCTCGGAAAGTTTTAATATTTTAAAACTTTATTAAATTTAAGTATATTCTCATAAGCTTATTCACATCACTATGAGACACATTGCACATTAGGCATTCATCAGATTAGAATACAGATTTCACTTTATCCTCATTAGACCTTCTTAAGCCTCTTCAAAACCACTTGAACACTCGATCGAAGAAAACCAGAAAAACCAACCACATAACAAATTATTGCAAACCGCACGCCGCGCCGCCCGCCTCCTGGCAGGTACCAAAGTGTAAACTAATCACCCGTACTCTCTCGATTACGCACACCTTCGGCAGAGGGCAGTTGAGCTTGATCGTAAACTCGTGTCGTCGTCACCGCGACTGCCTCCGATTGCTGGTATCCGATTACTACGCGAGCCACAACAATACAACAACACACGATCGATGCCGATCAAGACGCGATCGGATTACTGCCAGCCAAGCCAGCTGAGCGCACACAACAAACCGCGATGCGCGCTTAAACGCGAAAAAAACAGCAGGGTGGGTAGCACAAAATGAAAACAGACGAAAAAAAAACAACACAAGTTCGCGTTCTAACGAAGCGTGTTCACGCGCGGCACGTCATCTACTGAAGCCGTTGAATCAGACACCGGGCGCCTAATAGTATCATCGATAAAGAGTGTAAGAGTATCACCCAGCCGGGGCAACAACAGCAAAAAAAAGTGGATAAACACAACAACAACAATAACAACAACCGCTCAATAGTCACTAACTTTTCAATTCGCTAGACGTAGACGCATAGAGAACCGAGAATAGCCGCAACAAAACCGTCAAGTGAAAAACCTCGACGCGTCGACTGTTTACTTATTGCCCTTTCCTTCAGCAATAGAAAGCCGAACAAGCCAATCAACCAGCGACGAGCGAGAAAATCCGAACTAGACTGAGAAAAATAAGCGGGTGGCAGCCGCGGTTATACCTAGTACTCTAGCTCTAACTAGCTACTACTTAGCTGTTTTAGTCTGTTACGTTTACGCGATAGAGCGCATTAGATAGGTAGGTAGGTACTAAATTCACTGCAGCCGCCTTAGCAAGGTTGATCGATGAAGTGCCTCAAGTTCGTTTGCTTGCTAGCTATCTTCTAAAAGGGTATACTCGATAAAATTGACTCTCTCTTAAATTTTAAATTTGGCATTCTTACAGTTTTACTAGAGTATTTAAAAATATTTTTTGAAATATTGTGAGGTCAAACCAATAAGGTAAAATATTTACATATATTACAATATACTAATACATTTTTTTTAACGAGCACCCTTTTAATGTAACACTTTTGCACAATGCGTAACTCTTTTCGGAAGTGTCACATCTAAGCTATTACACCCACAAATCAGACCCCACTCCAATAATGAACTTCTTTGGAGGTGGAATTATCGGTATAAGATTCTATGCCGGCATTAACAAGCTTTCTAATAACTGGCATTGCCCTTCCAGAGCCAGTGTACTACTGAAAGAAACCAAATACAGCACATCCCGTATCCTATCACAAGACAAAGCAGGATGGAAACAATCGGTCAGCAAGGATATTGTCGGATGATGTACCGAGCGCTGTGTGTGTATGTAAATCGGCATTAGAAAAAAAAAATTCTTTGTTTCCAACCAACGGTAAAAAGCTGTGTATATAAACCGGCTGGCAATAGAGGTCAGTTTCTAGTTTCTCATCCCCACCCATTCCCATCCCATTCTCATCCCATTCCCATCAAAGACAAAAGAGGATGATAATAAACACCGGCCAAACGGCAGGCGTCCAGTGCAGTGCGCTTTTTTGGTAATCGACTGTGGCAGAAAGCCTTTCGATTGCTAACCGACTTAGATAGTGCACTGAGTAAGATAACGGACTGGCAAGTCGAGATGAAATGTTGCAGTGAGTTCGATTCTCACTATATTTTTTTCTAAATGAATTATCTAATAAGGTGAAAATCCCAGAAAATGATTTTCTTTTTTCGCTTGAATGTAGTGGTTATGCATCATTTTGCTTAGGAATTTGAGTTTTTATGCCAGTACATAATGCATTTCCAATCATATAATCTTTGGAACAATACACATTCAAGCGCATTTTAGGCACAGATATTTGCTAAAAAGGTGTTAGATTTTTACAATCTTTTCTATGGGTGTAGCAATCTAGATTTAACAAGTGACAGGTAGATTTGCTACCGTTAAAACTGGTGATACGCCTCGTGAGAAAAAAAAATCACGTTACACTACCGTAAACAATAATAACAACTTCCAATTGCAGTCATCTACGACAAATGATAACTACTTGCACCTAAAGGTAGTTCATCTCCACGATTTAGTAGTCAACTTTTTTTTTGCATACATCCTAAACTCACGTTCTTTTGAAAAGTTCTAGCCAAGGTACCTACAAGGGTGGCACTTAATTAGCATCGCAACTAGTCGCGGAATGTAACAAATAAACGGATGCGATGGTGTGAATTAGATCGCAGGTCGACTACGTATATCTAGCCGAGAGGTTCTTGTCTGATACCTGTTTATCATTCCTGTTACTTATTGGTTGTAAGTTACAACTACTCAGGGCAATGTCAGTTCAGATGGGAAGGGACTCTCAATGTATCCAACTATATTGAAGACTTATAAAAGTTGGAAATTGTGGTGTAATCAATACTAGAAATGTACCCAATATTCGGCCAGTCGTTTACTACCTAAAAACCCCTCAAGCCGGATGAATATTCGGCTCACCGAATAATGGAGTTATTCAGTCGGAAGAGCCACAAACTACAAATTTTCCAAATTTCAGGTTTGCTGATAGTTCATTCACTAGTTATCAGACATTCTAAATTTTGACAGCATTTTGCTGCCTGTGAAAAATACTATCTGACCTATTTTTTCGAAATTTAAAATTCACGCATTTTTGAGATATTTACGATGCAAGAGAAAAAGAAAAAAAATTATTTTGCCAAGTTTCCTTCAAAATCCATCCTTTTTAAATTGATAGCTGGGGATTTTTTTTTATTATCTGACGGGTTTGCGCCGGGGGTCTTCAGATTTTCCCCAAAATTGAAAATTTGGTTCATTTTTGCGACTTAAAAACACATGTATTTTTTCAGATTTCTAACATTTTTATTTTTTGAGTTAGCTTCGGTTAGATTTTTTTGTAAATAAAAAATAACCATTTTTCAAAGCTACATAACTCTCAACGGAAATTATAAAATAGCACATCAAAATGCATTGAAATTTTATCAGCTTTCCAAATAGAATAGTTGAAAAAAATTTAATAATGACCTTCAACATGAAAAGTTGTAAATAAACTTTAAATGGCGTCTAAAAGTACCGTCTGCACCACCGAATATTTTGCAAAAAATACCATTGTATAGCTCGATTTATGATGCAACTTTCATCTGAAGACACCAAAGTGGACCATTAACACCTTGAAGAGTTATGAAAGAAATAATGACAATAAATCTCTTTTTTTGCATCGAAAACAAACAATGGCCGAACAACTGCACTCACATATGGAGATAGCAAGCACTTCTAACAACATGGAAACAAAAGAACTTATCAAAGCTGGTAGAAAACACTATTTTTTCGTCCTTTTCAGATTGCCCCTACTCGCATAACAGTCCCATATGAATTGTCGTCATTTTAGGTCAACATAAGGCTTCAACATAAAAGACTAAAAAAAGAGGTTTTGTTCTAGAAATTTCGAAAAAAAATATCAATTCGTGGCTGTCTTATATGGAATATACCTGAATAACAGTCCCATATGTGAAATATCACGGGTTTGGTTACTTTTCAATGTTTCTTTCGGCGAAATAGTCTTTGGTTTATTGCTTTGAATCGTTTAAACATTTTTTTAACTCACATGATGTCGAATGATGCACACTAGTTTTCGAAGGCAGGTCTGACTTTCTTAGGAATGACTTCCTGAGCGAAAAACTATCGGATGCTATCAAAAATCGTAAAAAGATTCAACTTACAATGTGGAATTCATGATATTTTTTTGCAAAAGTATGTTTCTTTTTCTGACAATTGCATTTAGAAGTTCAAAAACGATCAAATTTAAGTCTTAGAAAGTAGCTTGGTGAGAAAAATATATTTTGTATGGGACTGTTATGCTAGTAAATTCGAAAAAGGTTTCAAATATGGTCGATTAACAGTCCCATAACGAATAAAAATGGTGCTCTCGACCTTACCAGTAACCCAATTTCGAAAATTTCAGGTCAAACGATTTATTATGACAACCTAGAAACGATTTTCGTTTATGCTGAAAGTGGTGGTTACAATTTAAAAATATATTCCAAAACAGAAAAAGCTGATTGTCTCGCTTGCTTATTTTTGTATATGGGACTGTTACGAAAGAAGGGGCGGTAGATTGTTGCAGCTTAACTGACTTCATGTTATATCCAAAAATCTAATAACGTATTCGTTTATACCCAGTTTTGCACCAGGTCACAACAAGTTATGCACATTTTACTGTCATTTTTAGAAGTTTATGCGCTAAGTTTTGCATCCGTAGTTCCCTAGATTTGATTTAAAATGGACGGTGGAACACTGAAGATTCGTTTGTGAGCGATCGGATAGCAAAACCCTGACAAAGAATTATGTTCGTTCTAGTATGGTAAACCTCAAAACTGGGCGAATGTAGAAAACGAATACGGTAAAAGTATCATATTTTTATCATTTTACAGCCTGGGCTGGCCATACTGAGCTCTTTGATTATTTCTACAACATTTATGCCACTGTCTCATACTTTTTTGATCAATGGGAAAGGATTTTGGTGTCCAGTGCTTTTTTTAATCACATTTTTGTGATCCCAAACACAAGAACTGAACCTTCTACTATTGGCATTGATTATGCTTCACAATGATCTTTGATCGAAAAATTAATAAGTTATATAGTATATGACCAGGTTGTGAAAGCAACATTCCCATTATTAGTTATATCACATGAACAATACGATACTCAGAATTTTGGTTAAAATTTAAAGTCAGTTTCGCTGCAAACACTCTACAAAGCACGAAAAAGTAGTGTTTTTTACCTGCTTTGGTAAGTTCTTTTGTTTCCATGTTGTTAGAAGTGCTTGCTATCTCCATATGTGAGTGCAGTTGCTCGACCATTGTTTGTTTTCGATGCAAAAAAAGATATTTATTGTCATTATTTCTTTCATAACTCTTCAAGGTGTTAATGGCCCACTTTGGTGTCTTCAGATGAAAGTTGCATCATGAATCGAGCTATACAATGGTATTTTTGGCAAAATATTCGGTGGTGCAGACTGTACTTTTAGACGCCATTTAAAGTTTATGTACAACTTTTCATGTTGAAGGTCATTATTAAATTTTTTTCAACTATTCTATTTGGAAAGCTGATAAAATTTCAATGCATTTTGATGTGCTATTTTATAATTTCCGTTGAGAAACAACAGAGTTTTGTAGCTTTGAAAAATGGTTATTTTTTATGTACAAAAAAATCTAACCGAAGCTAACTCAAAAAATAAAAATGTTAGAAATCTGAAAAAATACATGTATTTTTAAGTCGCAAAAATGAACCAAATTTTCAATTTTGGGGAAAATCTGAAGACCCCCGGCGCAAACCCGTCAGATAATAAAAAAAAATCCCCAGCTGAAAGTATCATTAATCATTCAAAGAATTACTGTGTGCGAGTGGTGGAAAAGTATGCAAATACTGTCAAAAATGTTCACAAAGTTAAAATCAAGCATTGGAGTGAAGCACACGATCAGCAACAACGGTTAAAGTTAATCAGGGAAGTCAAGTCTCATACCAGCATTTTTAATTTTGAACAAGCGAAAAACTAAGTGTACATCGCTGAAATGTCCAAAAAAGTTTCTCCGATAGGCTGAAAGTGTTGCCTATTTATGAGTCATTCAAACCTTACCTCAAACAACAAATTTTTGCTAGTTCTAGAGCTTGTAATATAGAGCCGGTAACGAGGCAATGAGACAGATTGTTTCTGAAAGACGACAAATCTTGTGTAAAACCTTATTTAAAAACAATTCCAGCCTTTGAATCCTATAACATGCCTGCTCATGCCAAGGTCCCTTGCATATTAAAGTTTGTATTTTCTGTTTTTTTTTTAAAAAAAGTGATTTGCCAAGATTCTGCTCCTGTAAAAAAACAACAACAATTTCCAAAACAAAAACTTTGGTTTTCGCTGATTTTTATGTGCTAACCGATGATACTGAAAAAAGTGTTCGCCGGCCGATGGAAGATACCAAGAACAAAGTAGATTTTTTACTTATAAAATACGATAAATATTTTTTTTCAAATTTTTTGATGAATCGTCATAAGATTATCTTCATTTTCCTCATTCCTCATTCCTAAATGAACTAAGCTTTACTGTCTTTTCTGTCTTTTTCTCAACACATTGCGGACCATATACGAGATATCCCGTTTTTTCACTTGCCTTAGTGTCAATACTTAGAAATTGAACAATGAAACTATATTTTACAATAATGAACACAACTCTTTCGGTAACTCAAAGACACTAAATTTTTATAATTTGTTTCAGTGGTTTTCGAGATACAGTATATCGTACTTGAACATCATTGAAAATTTGACATCTTTTTATATTAATAAATCATTGGATTTTTTTAAAAAATGTGGTTTAAAAATCAGCTTTAATTTTTATAGTCGATATTTTCATCTCATAAATCTGTAATTCTGACAACATTCTGGCTTCAAATTGTCTTGAAAAATTTATGCATCGGCATATTTCCAAGATCTTCTTTAATGTCAGTAGATATTTTTCAGCTTTGTGCATCCAATTGCAATGGAGTAAAAAATAAAAGATGGTAAAACGACTATAATCGAAACAAAAAAGCATTGTTGATTGATTTTATATTTACAAAGCTCTAATTACTGCAAAAGAAAATTCTGTGGTTTGATGAGTGAATGTAAATCTGTTATTCTGTGATTTCAAAATAATTCAAATTCAAAACAATTCAAAATAATGAAGTAAAACTAATGGGATAATAATTTAATCTGCATCATAAATAGAAAAATTTGATGTATCTGTCACATAAATTTTGTTTACAATTTCTAAAGTTTTTTCATCCTTGGCTACAGCATCTTACTTAAAACTTGAAATGTTTTCAGAAACTCGCGGAATAATAATTTCTTTAGATACATAACCATTAATTCTTGGAAAAAAACTGCTTTGGTTCAAAATAGGTGATTCTGCTTTCAAAAAGGTTTTTGAAAAACTATTCTGAATCCTGGTTATGTGTAGTTCAAAAAAGCTTTCAAACTTCAAGCAGCTACAGCTCAGATCAGGTTGAATTGAATCATATAAGACAGTTTAAGTTTTTTTTTGAAACAACATAATTGGTTTAAGGTTGAGGAAAAATAAAGTCTTTAGTATTGAAGTTAATCCCGATACTTAAAAAAGAGCGTCATAAGAATCATCAAACTAGGTTAAAATCAAGCCTTATCGGTTCGGCACGATTTAGTATTGTTAAAAACTTTTTGAGTTTTGCCTGGCTTTATTCACATTATTTGCTAAATGAATAGAAAACTTATATTTTTCTTTGAAATTTTTTAAGTTTTTGTGTCGTAAAACGATTCTTTTGAATTTGGGGTGATTTTCTAATCGTTGCACAGCTTAGCACATGATTTGGGTTACTAGGCAGTACTTTAGTCATTTTGACCAAATTCACTTGATTTTTTTTGCTGATTGTACCTATAACATGATCCAAAAAATCAAATGTTCGGAAATTGGGAAATCAAAATTTAAAAAAAAATTGAAACAGGTTGTCTGTGCCCAATAGTTGCACAGGCAAATTTGATTTCGTGCCTAATGTTGTCAGATTTTTTTCAATGGTTCAACATCTTAGAAGACTTCTATAGAATTAGCCACAGTGTGGTTTAAGACAATGATATTTGGTACGGAAGCTTGTTATGAGAACTTTTAGTTCAAATGCAATCCAATTTGGAGATGGACTCTGTTGAAGGGGGTCGTCTTAATCAACCGTCCTATGCACAAAACGCAAAATTTGGTCCTAAAATCAAAAATCAAAAATCAAAGCCGCCGGTTTAAAACCCTGGAGTTGTATTTATCTTACGTGAAATTTTCTTCTGCTGTCAAAATTAACCGAAGCCTTCTGAGTTGAGTGTTATTTGACCTTGTTTACCCAGTAATGAGCATATAATGTCCTAGCAACATGAAATTTTAAGTCATAAAACGAACTAAAAGTTTCTTTAACACTAAAAAAGGAATATTCACAGATAAAAAAATAAAAGAACGTAATCTGTTTCACACCCCCGTATACCCCTATGAAGAAAATGTCATTTTATAAAATAATTGCTTCATGTTTCATTTGAAAATTGATCGATTTTTCAATAATGAATATCATTTAAGAATGCAGTCAACATACTCAACATACTCAAAGTTCATTGTAAAAAGTTTTTCATGAAAGTGGGAAGAATGTAACTACTGTAGCATTTCATTTATCTTCATGAATCATTCACATAACTTTGAAATGTTTACCAACATCATCTCTGCCGAAATACTGTTTTGATTGAATTAATTTTCACAGAGTTATGACTGTTTTTTTTCTGGGTAGTAAAAGCCGAATTACACTTCGCTTAGATGTGTCCAGTCTAACTCAGTTTATGAAAAATAAAAATCACGTATCAATTATAAGTTTATAGTATTTTGAGCATTCAAACTTGCGACCTCGATTGTTTGGGATTTTTGGCCAAAATTTTTCTATCGTGTTATATTTTTATCAAAATGAAGGGGTTCGTTGTTGACATGAAACACCATTCTTGAATATTAATGTTATATTTATTTACAACAGATCATCACGATACTTGGGGAACAGTTGTTTTGCAGAACAAGCTTTAGATCCTTACCATGAAATTTTAAAATCTGATAAAAAGTAGTTTCTCAAAGCCAAAGCTTAAAGCCTTATTCCACCAGTAAACTTAAGGAATAATAAATTGTTAATGTTAGGCATCCTGTGCAACGACAAGGCAGAAAGAAACGGTTTGCAAATCAAAAACGATCGTATCCTCTGGTAAGTTTTAGAATAATTCCTAGATTTTGATCAGATTCATCCTTTTTTTACAAACTTATCAAAAATCTCTCAGAACGGCTAGGTTGTGTGTATACGTGTGAATGAAAGTATTATATGCTTAAGGTTTATGATCATCGTTCTTTACGACAACTATTTTGAAGATATCAGGCTCAAATTAGACCTTCATCTAATTCTATATCAAATATGCAATTTCAAATTGCTTGCACCTCTTTTGACACGTATTTCCAAGCTTCCACTAAAACTCGTTTTTTTCTGATAAGCGCTATAGAAACAAAAAGTTTGCAAAAAATACTGCCTCAGATTTCCATTAATATTTCTAAACTAACTGATTTATTCAAACTAAAATATAGTTTCTGTATATATATATATATATATATATATATATATATATATATATATATATATATATATATATATATATATATATATATATATATATATATATATATATATATATATATACATTTAATTTGGAGAGATCAATCAAGCTAAATTATGATTAGCAAAGTTTATGTTGCTAAATATGATTTGATGAGAATCTATTTTTAGATTCAAAATCTGCTTTCACGTTCAAATAGTAAAATTTTGTCAGAGATCGTGGATTATGAAGATTAGAAAATTCGCTAAAAGTTTTGACTTCATTTAGTGAATATTTAATGAGGCATCAAAAAACCGAAGCTTATTTTTTGGCTGTTTTGAAACATTTTACCAATACAAGGAGCCTATTGTAAAACATCAAATAAATTTTCAACCCATATTGAATAAGCTTTTCCTTTAATAGGGAAACTGCCATTATATAAAAATCTTTACAATTCAGTTTTCGTATCGATTGAAAATCAATTTCGTTAGGTAGAGTTTTAAACCCTTGAAAGCTTTGTATGAAAATTTAAAATTTTAAAATTTCTACACTTCACATGCCCTTTTTGATTTTTTTTACTGCCGAATAGAACAATTGCATTTTAGATAGCCATTTATTGGGCCCTGAATTAGAGCAACGAGTTCTAATTTGGTATAAAAATTTGTATGGGAAATCAATATTTTTTGTTAAAAAATCAATGAAAAAGTTAGTTTGGATTTTAAATAACTTATTGTTCCTGTAGTATCTATACTCCTCATTTAAACAAACCACAACAGAAAAAATATTCAATATTAAAAAAAAAACAAATCGTATTTAATTATTTTTGAATTTTTGACTGCTAGTTTGAAAGCTGTTGAATCTTAGGAGGAAAATTAAAAATCGCATAAAAACAACTTTTCATTCACAACGCACAATGAAGATAAAGTATATAAACCGCGAGAAAATTCAATATCTTTCCTCATACATGAACCAAATCTATGAAAATAAACTTTATTCTAGTGAAAATTACGAAAACTTGATGGGACTTTGTTTCAGATGCCACGCCTTTAAACCCCTAATTTTCCAACATTTTTAAATAATCCAGTAAAACACTGATTTATACTAAACAAACTTTGAACAAAAACAGACATTTCTTGTGTAGTTTTTTTCCGAGGAATCAAATTAAAGCTATTAGAGCCACAGAACGCATCGGAAAATGGAGATTTTTAACAAAATGTTCAGAAAAAAGCATATCTGGGCTTAAAAATTTTGATCCAAATGAGACTCATCTTACGTGATTTTTTCAGAGCAATCGATTGAAGGCTGTTTGAGCTACCACACGCTTCGAAAATGAAATTATGGCTGCATATTGCATAAAAAAATGTTCGAACTTAAAAATTATTTACCAAATGAAATTTATGGTATGTGATTATTTTCTGAGGAATCAAAGTGAAGGCCATTTGAACCACCGCACGAATCGGAAATTGGAACGATGACTGTTTTTACCCTCAATCCTCCTAGATTTTTCAAATAATTCAGAAAAAGCTTGTACGGACTGAAAATTTTGAGATAAATCTTGTGTGTTTTTTTCTTCCATGAATCGAATGAAGGTTATTTGAGCAATCGCACTCATCGAAAAATTGAGTAATGGTTGTTTTTTCGTGAATTCCCTTATAGTTTGAAGTGAAATATTTGAATTTCAGAAAAATGCATGTTCGGACTTGAAAATTTAAAACCAAATGAGGCGTATCTTGTGTGGTTTTCTTTCCCGAGGAATCAAAAGAAGGTTGTTTGAGCCATCGCACGCTTTGAAAAATGGAGTAATGGCTTGACAGTTTGAAAAATGTAGGAGAATCGAGGTTAAAACAGAGTTTGTCTGATGATAGTATGTACAAAATTCTTAAAAGTGTTTGATGTACATATGTGCTTCGTACGGGTTTACCACATCAATAAGATAAAAAGTGTATTCGAACTTATTGAACACCTTGTTCATACAAAGTGTAGAAGTGTTGATATTACATTATGCACAAGTTATTGAAATTTAAAACAGTGTTCGAGGTTCATTCCAGAAGTTTTCATTTTAGTTTTTTAGTGAAGCATTTCGATCATTGACACAAATACGACTGAATTGAATAGATTCAAAAGAATATAAATAACTCCAAACAGCCTCCACTTGAAATGTGTAGAAACCCAACACCCATTTCAAATTCCATGCAGCTCAAAACAATTGTTGAATAACCATCAGGATACGTGATTGCATTCAATCGTTTTAATTGAATTTGTTAATTGAATTCGCACTGTATGTTCGATTCGTTTGGAGTTGATTTTTATTCAAACAATGTCTTTGAAATACGCGCTTGTATTGTCAACGAAAATAGACTCACTGATTTGTTTGAGTTGTTTTAGATACGTAATCTGTTGTTCTTTGTTGTGTTGATAGAATAATTTTCATATTGAAGTACACGATTTTCAACAAATTCGACAAAAAAAAGGTTCCGCCGAAAAAATTTCTTCATTTTGCGCTGAAACATATTCTAACGTCAAGGTTGAAAAAAAAAACAACCGGAAAAACCACCAAAATAAAACCCCCCCGAAATTCAACGTACAATTATTCAGAATCTTATTCATGGTCGCACGCCATTTTGGCCCATCGCAATTTTCCGCTCATTCGGCTCACTCGCCACCGTCGATAGGATTCGGTTCATCTCCGGTTTGTTTTTCGAGTTTCCTGTCACATCCTGTGTAGGTGGAAGCTTTGGGCGCCGTCCTTTGCCGATGGTTATCGTCCGTCATTTCCGTTCGGTGCGAGGGAAAAAACTGAAGTAGGAATCCAAAGCAAAAGAGTGCGAACGTAATCTCGTTATGGGAATTTTTGCTTCATTTATGAGGTGATTTGAATGCCAACGCTTTTTTTCTCTCTCTTTTCAGTTATGGTTTTTTATTCTTTCCTTCTATTCAGCTCAATCGTCACCTCGTTTGACCACTAAACAGCAACTCGTTTATTTTATTACAGTAGATATGCATAGTTATGGTTATTCTGTGTTTTTTTCGGTCAAACGGAACCGTCAGTAACTAGTTTAGAATAAGAAATTGAATTAAATATATTTCGTTGCATTGTCTTTCAAACCCGAATTCCTCAAATGAGTTCTAAAAAAAACAATTTCTTTCAACTTATCGACAGTGAATACTTCCACCCAATTTTCAACATCAGGATAATCTACTATGGATTCAAGAGATAATTGAGGCAACAGACATATGCTAATGCAAAAATTGATTTTATGCTGCATAAGATGTACAAAAGGAAAAATGTCAGCATTTTAGATGTCGCGTTTGCTCACTTCCATAAACAGACAAAACGCTACCATGGTCAAATAATAATAAATTTATTTTCAACTCTTGTTAACTCGATGCATTCATAAAAAGTAAAATTTATATTTTTGTTTTTGATAATAAATAATATTAATAATGTTAAACATCAAACCAATAGTATATATATATTAACAGCTTAATTTCCCTAAACCGGAAAAATAAATTATTTTATTAACAACAAATTATCATCAATAATTTATTTCATTATTAAAATCCTGTGAAAAAAATTGAATCTAAAATTTAAAATTTAAAAATGGGAACGGATCTTAATTAATTTTTAGTGGTTTTCACCTGTCTTAATTAAAAAAAAAATCCCAATAATTATGAACAGAAAAAACATAATTCTTAATCAGAGATCTCTTATTGTAATTTGGAATCTTTGATTTTCTGTATGAATTTTTTCTTTAATTATTTATACGTAGTTGTGTGAGTCTGAATGAAAATTTCGAATCATGGAATTTCATCATTCGGAATTTTTCAATTTTGTTTTTTTTTTAATATTCTGGAATGATGAGTTTAGAACAAAGAAAATGAATCTAATGTTAGTATTGAATGAAAAACCATGATTCAGTTTAGGATTTTTTTCCCCAATAATGAAACGAACTGAAAATCAATAATATTCAACTGGGTACAGATTCCACAATCCGGTCACAGGCATCAAATTAAGATTTAAAATATGATTGGAATCAGAAAATTAAAAAAAATTCAAACCAAAGCTCATAAGATATTTTTACGCCCTTATCCGGGCCGGGCAAATCTGTGTTATTTTATCTAAAAACCTTGCAAAATCCGGGCGTTCGATCTCAAAGTTTACAACCCAAAATCTGGGCAATATCCAGGCAAACTTTTCAACCCTTCAATTAAAATCGTGAAGAAAAAAACTCGAAAAGATATTTTTTTACTTAAAATTAACGGTAAATCACTTCAATTTTACTGTCTCCGAAAACTTTTATTTTTGATCCAACGGTTCGGTGTTGGTTAAAACCTTCATCAGGGATCAAAATAATTGATTCTGAACTGCTTAAGTTTCCTCTTCTAAACAATTCCACGAATAAGTTCTAATTTGTGAATAGTGTTAGAAAACTTAAAATTTCAAATTTGAATTGAAACCCCATCACAACACATCCGGACGATACGCTTTTACTAAAGCAATTCAGAATCAACTATTTTGATCCCCTATGAAGATGTTAACCGACACCGAAACGTTGGATCAAATATAAAAGTTTTTGGATTTAATCAAAATGGACTGATTTGCTGTAAATTTACATAAAGCACGAAAACATACAGTCGAAAACTAAAAAATCAACAGTTACTTTTTTCATCGAAAAACATCAGTCAGTTCATCAGGAAAACTTTTTTTTAAATTGTTTTGCATGCAAAAAACATAATTTTTATCAAGCAACTAGCTGACCCGATGTGCTTTGCTACACATTTCAAAAATAAACGTAATTTGTAAAAATTCATTCAAATTTAGATTTTTGTAAGCATTTTTTTAAGTCAAACCATCATAGTTCAGATCCAACAACTCTGAAATGAGAGCTGCAGCTGGAGTTCCGAATTGCAATTCAAAGATGGTATATATTATTTACTGAAATTTGATCTCTAAATTTGTTTTTCAAGATCTGAAATTTATACTCTGTTTTTAAAGCTTCATAATGACTTGAATAATGTCAA